>NC_056728.1:1636454840-1636479840 GCF_019279795.1 Protopterus annectens | reverse complement strand
GGGTCACTTCAGAGAAATTCTGAACAGGACTTCCAGCAAGTGGAATGCAAAACTGTAGGCACGTGGGATGAAAGTGGGTACAAACAAGGTAGTGGTGATGGTAATACAGAGGGAAATCAGAAGAAGTCTAACATTGAGATAGAAGGAAGCAGGTTACCAGCTTCAGATATCTGAGAGGTGTGGTTGAGAAGACAGACGTGAATGGGGAGTTCAAAGCCAGAATCAGAGGTACTGCAACCAACTGCCACAAAGTGCCATCGGTAACATGTGACAGAAGAATGCCAAAGAAGTTGAAAAGTAAGGTATAAAACATTAGTGTGGTCAGTGCTTCTGTGTGGCAGGGAAACCTGGGTTGCAGAGGCAAAACAGTTGAGTAAGCTTGAGGTGGTGGGGATGAATTGTCTGAGATAGGCAGTAGGATCCATACTGTTGGACAGAAAATGAAGACATCAAAGCAGAAGCTAAAAACAGTCACCATATGCAAAGAAGGTCAGGAAGAACTGATTATAGTGGTTTAATATGTGCAGGGAAGAAAAAGACAATTCAGTAAAACAGATTATAGGAAGATATGAAGAACACTAGATGGGATAAGGATGTTAAGCCAAGAGATGGCTAGATTACATGTGGGAAGATGTAAGCCAGGCAAACAATCAGGCATGACATTTAAAGATGGTGGGATGTGAAATATCACATCATCTTGATTGGTGACAGTTAACATGGCATCTTGATCCCATGTAAAATGGGCTGAGGATGATAATGATAAGTAAGACAGAAAGTTGAATTCATATTGCTCTGTAGCCATTTTTATACAGAGACTAGATACGGGGAGTTCAGAGGTACAGTGTATTGTTGTGTCTTCACAACAAGGTGTTCAAATGATGTAGCAGCTTAAAATTTATGGATACCGTGTAATGCAATTCTTTAGATCCAAATCCTTGTATCGACCCTTATATGACAGAAAAGGGTTAATGTTGGAGAGAAGTGCTATCACTTCTTGTTCTGGGACAGGGAAATGGGTTGCCCTGCAGGAATTCTCAAGTATATGAGCTACAATAGCTGGAAATTATGCAGTTTCATTTGCCCCTCTGCATGTTTCGAACACTTGATTCATTGATATTTTCTAGGCTATTGATCTATGAGGATCCAAAGAAGTCTGGTTTTATATTGCCATGGTAGTTTTTAGCCATTATATTTTGTGTACATATGATGCACACCACTGCTACCAATATGCAGTGGCCACCACTGCTACCAATATGTGACTTCCCCATGCTGGGTCAGTAATCAAGGAGCTGAAATCCTCACCACTGACACTAGAGAGGGATGTGCACTTGGAATATAAATAGATACACTCAGTATTTCCAGATGCAGACCTCCTGCATTAAGTACAATTTACCTTAAGAGCATAAAGGGAACACACTCAGCCCTGGGTCTGGACTTCTCTATATCTGTCTCCCTCCAGGTCCCCAATAAGACTCCCCACTGGTACAACTGTAGGGTTAGGTCCTCAGCCAAGTGTCCAAGACAAGTCCTCCAGGACTCTCTCTGTGAACCTAGGGCTTCATGTCTCTCCTCAAGTAGCTGACACACACGCTCTTTAAGATCTATTTTTTTACACACACACACACACACACACACACACACACACACACACACACACACCTGGGAAAGGCTGGCATAGATTACCCGCTCTACCAACTTTCCCCAGACTTTAAGGTAGATTAACTGACACCAGTCAGTTACTATAAGGCTCTTAAAAGGGTATCCAACTATGCTGAGTGAAGTTAACATTAATACAAATAATAGTTGACCAAGACAGCTAGGTCTCCTGGAGTGGCCCACACAGTGTCACCAAATAAATATAAGCACTCTCAAAGGTAGATACTTTCTGCAAAGACTAGCCACATTAAAATATTTATTTAAATATATTTAATAATAAAAGAACATGAAAAGATTGAATATATATTTACAGTAAACCACAGAGTTAAAATCATAGAAAATATTGAAAACAGCATTGATGGACAGACACATACAAATAATGAACAAACACTCTCTAAACTAAGCTTCATTATATTCCTCACTGAATCTAAGATAATTTAATGTTCTCTAATAATTTACTTGGGTGAGGCAAGATCAAATACTTGAGCAGTCTTTCTAGCCAGCCCACTCCTAAAGAATACTCAATACTCTGAGATTTCTCTTTTTAATATCTAAAATATAATTTCCATTTCCAAGAGGGTTGCAGAATGACCTTATCTGGTCACCTGACTCTAGGTTCTCACGGTATTCCCCTTTGAAGCTGAGACAAGAATTTAGCATAGACGGCTACAATACACATCTAAATATTTATGGCAGTGCCTGGGGCTTCCCCTCTTTTTACTGGGCTGATTAACAAAAGCTTTTTCCAGACCTAACATCTCTGGTCCTATTCAGCAGTGTGGGTGCCACTTTAATGGTTTACCAGCTCATTTACATTTCCCTTATTTTTCTTAAAGTAAGCTAGCTGGTATATTTAATTCTGTTGCAAAAACACATGTACATTTCTTTTCATTCCAGCAGGGTGCACTATTGATACATTTGAACACAGTTCACAAATACATTTTCAGCACAAGCATCTGTACAAATCAGTTTGATACACAAATGACATATTGTTCTAATACATTTGTAACACAAACATCTTGTATAAATCAGCTTGATATTCAAAGGACATACCATTATATACAAAACTCCAACTGGCTATGCTGGCATTTGCCAATATCATCACGTCTCCCCCCACCTCGAAGACTCCAGCTAGTTTTTCAAGTGACTCTTGAGAAATATGGCTTGAGAGAAATAATCTTATCTGGGAATATGTTACCCCATTCCTTGTCTTGAGATCCCATCTGCGTTGGCATAGCTGACCCCACTGCTGTGTTGTACTGTCATGTCATATGCCTCCAATCCTACACTCTACTTTAATAACTTGGCATTTTGCTGTATGGCTCTATGTAGCCATGTTATGGGATTGTGGCCTCTAACTACAGTGAGTTTCCTTCCATACAGATAAGGTGAAGTTTCTGCAGTGTCCATAGTATGGCTAGAAATTCATTTTCTACAACTGCATAATAATGTTCCCTGGGTTGGAGTCTATGGATGATATATACCACTGGGTGCTATTCTCCCTCTGAGGAAACTTGGCTAAGTACAGCTGCCACCCCATGGTTTGAAGCATCTACCTGTACAACAAATGATTTGCTGTATTCTAGACTAGCTAACACAGGGGGTCAATCCAGAGCTCCTATAAGCTTCTGGAATGCATGCTGATATGCTGGACTCCACACCACCTTATCTGGTCTGTTTTTCCTTGTGAGGTCTGTGAGGGGAGGAGCTATGGTACTATAACTGGGGACACATTTTCTGTAGTCCCTAAGAATGCAATCACCTGCTTTTTGGTAACAGGGACAGGCTATGCCTGAATGGCTTTAACTTTGGAAGGTTCTGGCCTGATCTTACCACTGACTACTCTATGTCCCTGGTAGGAGACCACTGCCAAACCTGCCTGACACTTACTGGGCTTAATGGTCAACCCTACTGTCTGCAGTCTGCCCAGCACCTCACTGACCTGCTGAAGGTGCTCTTATCAAGAATTGTTGTAGATGCCAATATCACCCAGGTAAGGAAGGGCATAATCTCTTGCTCCTGCTAAGATGCTATCTACCAACCTCTGAAAAGTCACTTGAGCATTTCGCATTCGATAGGGCATCTTCATGAACTCATACAAGCCAAAAGGAGTCACAAAGGCTGACATCTGTCTAGCGTTAGGAGTCAAGGGCACCTGCCAGTATCCCTTGTTAACATCAATAGGGGGTCAGATACTTAGCCCCACCCAGCTGCTCTAGGGCTTCATCTGTCCTAGGCATGGGGTAAGCATCTGACTCTGTGTGACTATTTAGTTTCCAGTAGTCTACACAGAATCTGGTACTGTCATCCATCTTTCGTACCAGCATCTGTGGTGAAGCCCAGGGACTGCTGGGCACCTGGATTACTCCCATTTCCAACATATCCTGTATCTCTTCCCTCATAGTCTGTCTGACTTGCTCAGGCATCCTGTAAGGGGCCTGCTTTATAGGTCTTTGGGGTCCTGTATCCACATGGTGCTGCAGCAGGTGGGTGCACCCTGGTTTCCCAGTGAACATGTCCCCAAACTCCTGTAACACTACTCAGATTTCTCAAACCTGGGTAGGGGATAACTGCTGGGACATTGCTATCCCTTCCACTGAGTTTTCAGTCCAGACCTCACTGAGGAGATCAGTCACCATATCCCCCTCAGATTCCTCCTGGCACCAACTGCAAATACTCAGCAAAAGGGCATCCCTATCATGGTAAGGCTTCATCATGTTAACATGGTACAATTTGTGCCCCTGCCTCCTGCCTAGCAGTTCTACTAGGTGGTTAACATCACTGACCTTCCTTACCACTTTGAAGGGCCCCTTCCAAGCTGCTGTAGCTTATTGTGCCTGACAGTAATGAGCGCCATCACCTGCTGTCCCACAGCATACTCTCTGGCTCGAGCACTTCTGTCATGCCAGAACTTTTTCTACTGCCAGATTCTCTTGGGTATGCCCATGAGCTGCCTAATCCTTGTCCTGAGGTTTAGGACATATGCCTCCACAGACTACTTGTGGGATTTATACTCACCCACTCAATCATCACAAGTCAAATCTAATGGACCCTCACTTTATGCCTATATAGCAACTCAAAGGGTAAAAAACCTGTGGATTCCTGGGGCACCTCCCTATATGCAAGCAATGGATGGGGCAAATATTTGTCCCACTCTCTATTAAACTTCTCTGAAAAATGTCTGTAGCATGGTCTTTAGCATAGAGTTTAATCTCTCTACAAAACCATTAGTCTAGGAATGGTAGGGGGTTAACTTTAGGTGTTTCATCCCACAGCATTCCCACAGACAAGCCAGCAGGTCTGACATAAAATTGGCACCTTTGTCAGTCAGTATTTCTCTAGCAAAGCATTTGCCATCTTCTCTGCCTCGATGAAGGACAGAGCCACCACCTTAGGGTATCTAGTAACATAATCTACTACCACTAGGATATACTTCTTCCCTGTGTAACTTGGGGTACTCAGAGGCCCCACAATATCCATAACCCCATAATACTTCTGAAACAGCTTCTCAATCACAGTCAAAGGCATCAAAGGAGCTTTGACCTTGTCTCTTGCTCTCTTGTCTTGCCTACTTTTTGGCACTGCTCACAGGTCCTGCAGTTGTCTGTTACATCCCTGGCAATCCCAGGCCAATGAAAGTTCTGCATAATACGTCTTTTGGTATGCTTTATGCCCATATGACCTGCAAAAGGAATGTCATGGGCTCTGGCTAGAAATGCCATACAACAAGGTTCTGGGCACAACCAACTGCTGTATTACCTCACCTTCTAGCCCTCCCTCAGGCGTCCACTCTCTATACAGTAACCTCTTGTTCCAGTATACAGAATCCCCTTTTCCTTAAAAATCAGTTGCCTCCCTTGCTACCTCCCTCAAGCCTTGTAATGTAGGGTCTTAGAGTTGAGCCTGCCTCAGCTCTCTCTTTGTAACTCTTCCCAACTTCCCTTCCAAAGGAAGTCTGATATCCTCTAACAGCGAACTGTCAGCCTCGGTACTACTACTCACCTCTGCACTTGCAATCACTCTGTCCAAGGGAACTTTAGTACTCACCAACAGCTGTGGTTCACCTTCAGTCTCATTTGCACAGGGTAGCTTCCTCCCTGAAGTAGCCACATCACCAATCCTGGCTTCAGGTGTGTGGTTTGTCTAGGTCTTCCCAAGGCTACCAGACCCACATGCCTGTCTCCAAGCCTGATGGTGTGTCACTGCATGCACACAAGGTACTGCATTATCAAAATCTTTCCTATCAAGACATCTGCAGGGATATCCTCAAACACATCTTTTTGATTGCTTCCTTTTTCACCCTCCCAATCAAGTTGATCCCTAGCCATTTGGAATGGGATGCCTTCTAATGCTCTGAATGGAGTGGACTGCCCAAGATATTACTGTTTTTCTTTAACCACTGCAGGCTTCACAATGGTTATAGCAGATGCTGTGTCTCTCTTGGCAGTGGCCTGTTTTCCATCCACCAAGATCAGATAAAAACTCTGCTAGTAGTTTAGTACCCTGATGCCAACTTACCACTCACATTCTATTATTCCCACTTGTTGGATCCCCCATCTTTTGTCCCCACCTTACTTCCCTGGACATCTATATGCTACATGGCCCCACTGGGTACATTTAAAACATTTAACCCATGATCCTAGCCATGTATCTGAACTAGTGGCTTCTCTTGTCATTGGTGAAGTATGTTGGGGTGGCTTAGGCTGCCTACCATGGGTTCCCTTATATCCATTTGCAGCATTGGGTATCCCTTTTCTGTGCAGTGATGCCCTACTTGCTAGATATAGATCTCCCTTTTTCCTCATCTCATCTTCAGAATTGCATTCCCTGTCTGCCAACCAGATTATCATGTCTTCAGGCAAAGTGCTAAGGGCTTGTCCCCTCACCAAAAGGTCTTTCAGCCCTTGAAAAGTGGTAACCCGACACTCACTCACCCACCTATGAAAATAAGTGCTTAGATAGCAATATAATTACATACACTTTCATCTGCCTTGTGTCTATGCTCACAAAACTTTTTTTTTTTGTAAACTTCAGCTGTTAACTTAAATCATTGTAATAAACAGTGCTTAACTTTATCATAATCAAAACAATCAGTAATATACAATTTAGAAACAGCAGTTACAGCTTTACCATGGAGTAAGGGGGTCAGGAACCCTACCCAGAACTGTTGTTCAGCATTATACTCTTTACATACCCTTTCAAATATATGAATAAATCTATCAAAATTATCACCATCTGCAAATTGTGGAAGAAATATACTGCCCTTTATTGCTTCCTGGGTTTGGTTATTCCCTTCCTCATTACCTCCATGCCCTGCTTAGTAGTCAGCATCTCTCATGTTAATGTTCTTGTTTTCTTAAGCCTCTAAATGCTGCAGTCTCTAATTTTCTTCAGCCTCCAAATACTGCAGTTTCTCATTTCCTTCAGCCTCCAGATGCTGACATCCTTGCCTGCTGTCCCTGACTAGCTATGCTAACAAAAAGTAAATAAATAAAACTATTGTGATATGAAACTCTGAATGTCTACTTTGTGGCTGCTTGAGCATACAAACACCTTCTTTAGTGATAGCTTACAGACTACAGAAATGCAATATCCCACCCCTGCTCACCAATTTGTGAGCATGTGATGGTCCCACCACTGCCAACCAATATGTGATGCCCACCACTGCTACCAATATGTGTTGACCACCACTGCCACCAATATGTGATGTCCACATGCTAGGATAATAATCAAGGAGCCTGAATCTTCACCACTGACACTGGAGAGGGACATGCACTTGGAATACAAATGGATACACTCCGTACTTCTAGATGGAGACCTCCCTGCATCAAGTGCAATTTCCCTTAAGAACACACAGGGAACAAACTCAACCTGGGGTCTGGATTTCTCTATAGCTGTCTCTCTCCAAGTTCCAACTAAGACTCTCCAGTGGTACAGCTGTAAGGTTAGGTCCTCAGCCAAGTGTCCAAGCCAAGTCTTCCAGCACCCTCTCTGTGAACCCAGGGCTTTGTTTCTCTGTCCCAAGTATTTGAAATGTGATTTTCAAAGGCTGGCACAAATTACCCACTCTACCAACTTTGCCCAGACTATAAGGTAGATTCACTGCCAACAGCCAGTTACTATAAGTCTCTTAAAAGGGTATCCAACTATGCTGAGTAAAGTTAATATTAATACAAATGATAGTAGTTGACAAAGATGGCCACACTGTCACCAAATAAATATAAGCACCCTCAAAGGTTAGATACATTCAACAAGGACCAGCCACAATACAAGTTTTAAATATATTTAATAATAAAAATAGCATGAAAATATTGAATATGTATTTACAGTAAACCACAGAGTTCAAATCACAGAAGATATTGAAAATAACATTGATGGACAGACTCATACAAATAAAGAAAAAAACTCTCTAAACTAAGTTTCACTTTATTCCTGATTCAATCTAAGAGAATTTCCTGTTCCCTAATAACTTACTTGGGCAAGGCAAGATGAAATATGTGAGCAGTCTTTCTAGTCAGGCCCCCAAACAGAATACTCAATACTTTGATATTTCTCTTTTTAATATTTAAAATATAATTTCCAAGAGGGTTGGCAGGATGACCTTATCTGGTCCCCTGACTCTAGGTTCTCACAGCATTCAGTGTATGGTGCAGCAGTAGCATTGTCTCCTCACAGCAAGAGGTTCTCCAGTGTGATTCTTGGCTGGAGTGCCTTCTGTGTAGGCTGCATACCCTTCCTGTGTTCAGGTGGATTTTCTCCTGGTACTCTGGTTTTCTCCCACATTACAAAGTCATGCATCTGAAGCATTTCTCCCAGAGTCTCAGCTGAAAATTTGCTTTGTTCCAAGTCGGACTTTCCTGGTAAACAACTGTTAAAATAAAAAATAAATAAATAAAAGTATTCCCCTTTGAAGCTGAGACTGGAATTTAGTATAGATGGCTACAATACATTTCTAAATGTTTATGACAGTGCCTAGGGCTTCCCCTCTTTTTACTGAGCTAATGATCAAAGGCTTTTTCCAGATCTAGCATCTCCAATCCTATTCAGCACTGTGAGTTGTTGTTTTAATGGTTTAATAGCTTATTTACATTTCCCTTATTTTTTCTAAATAAGTTAGCTGGTTCATTTAATTGCAGTAATACATGTATATTTCTTTTCATTCTAGCAGGATGCACTGTTGATACATTTTAAAACAAGCAAAGCTCATAAATATATTTTCAGCACAAGCATCTGTACAAATCAATTTGATATACGAATAACACAAACATTGTGTATAAATCAGCTTGATATTCAAGGGACATATCATTCTTTTCAAAACTCCAGCTGGCTATGCTGGCATTTGCCCATATCATCACAGTATAAATAACCCAGAGATAGGCAAAACAAGGATATGTTGGGGCATTTACATGTTGCCCCATTCCACGAGGGACAAGGTTACTAAACTGGGGGTGAATTCACTGTTATCCATCCATTTACTGAAAGCACCTTTAAACAGAGTTAAATTAATATGTTACTACTGAAATACATGACCTGATGAGTTTTCTATTTTTAGGTAAATACATCTTTACCAGTTGTGAATTAGGCTTGGCATATACTATCTAGCATGTATGATTCTTTTTATATTTTGACATGGACAAGGGAAACACTACCAAAAGTGTCACATATGAGACTGCTGTGAAGAGATCTCAGAGGAGAAAAGGAAGGATCTTGAAGATATTTTAATGGATATGGTGCACCTTTTTATTGCATTACTCTAATATTTATTAACACATGGGGGGGGGGATTCATAACTTTGTGTAACCTTGATGAGTAAATAGACACCAAAAGCATTGGGGAAGGGATTCTCTTGAATTCAGAAAAGTTATCTTAAAGTGTACACATAGTGTATACCTTCTGTTAACCTTTAGGAATTCCTTCATTATTTGCCCATATTAGGTATTTTATTGAACCTTGTCATCATGTCTCACTATAGAAAGGTCTGATCATAAAAAATACTCCTAGTGCCTTAAGACGTGCAAGGTCAATACTTGTGTAGGGATGAAAGAGGGGTCTATATTATGATATTGCATGCTCAGAAGAGTGAACAACACATAATCGACCCCAAGTGAGCAAAAGCTTACAAAGTCAAAACCTCAGAACAGCAATTTTTTTTCCAAGGGAAAAAAAAATCGCTGTTCCGAAACAAAAAAAAAAAACACTGTAAAACATTACAAAATGTAGGGGGCTTCCCCCCACACCCTCCCTACCTAAATATACCAACTCCGAGATTGCACTACAGTACCAAAAAGCCAAAGTGGTGAAAGCAGCCAAACAAATTCTTTCCCAAGGAAAAAATTCGCTGAAAAGCCACTTCACTATTTTGCCTTTTCACGCTTTTCAGTTCGACAAAGATGCATTTGACAACCTGCGTCTGTGACAGCATAATAGCGAGCCTGAGAGAGAATTCATTTGAGTCTGTGTGGTACAAGTTCACATAAAGACGCAGGACTGTGAAATAGTGAATGGATCTCATTAAATATTTTCCTGGTATGTAAATGGCCTGCATGACTCAATAAAGAATATATTTTTTTAAATGTATCTTTCATAGTTCATATATGATACATATGTATGTAACTGATCTTGACTATGAAAAGGGCGCCAAATTGTGATAAGCCCTTAGTCTGTTTTGCCTCCTCCATCAGACAGTACAAGGAAAGGGGTCATCATATTTGATAATAATCATCATTTAAGTTTATAGAATATATTTTGATGTACTAGACAGCTTTGAGGTACATCTCTCTCTCTCTCTCTATATATATATATATATATATATATATATATATATATATATATATATACATACATATACACCCATACATAAATACATAAATGCATACAGATTTTTATTTATATTAATTTTTTTTGTCCTTACTGTATGCCTTCCAGCTGACCAGTAGCTACTCTGTAGGACTGATCTTATAGCTCTATTTGCTACACCAGTGGTGGATTGTGAAAGGGAGAAAGACCAGAACAGAGTAGTCAGCTGCATGACATATGTTGTCCTGCATGCCAGGGAATATTTTCGTATGCCCTAACTGGGGCGAGAATGCGGGTGCCACGTGTATTGTCACATGCAATGTAAGTTAACAGCAACCCTTTTAATCATGAAATGTTAATAGCAATCTGCCTTGTGATTACAGCACTGTCTCCATCATAGGGGATGTGTCAGATTATAGGCAGTAACATACTTTCTTCTGGAGGGCGCAAGCCAAAAAAAAAAAAAACATTTTTTTTTCAGTTTCCTCACTTGGCTTCTCCAACACTCAAGTTGCTAATCAAATTTATATTATCTAGGTCCCAGTTAGGGTCCATATATGCAGAATATTAACTATGCTGTTTTCCATTTATTTGATGCTAAAAATCCTTGTCCACGGAATTACAGATTTATTAAATAATCTTCTGTAATCTGCTCAAAGCATAATTGTTATTAGAGGAGAATGGAATATACTGCCCATTCACCATACAGTTCCCATTCATATTTAATGACAGGCATATTAGCTGCATTTACTTGTTAGTAATTGTAATTTAGGTAGCATTAATTATACTTCTTGTTTGCTTCTAAAAATAATATGCTTGTCTTGACAAGGTAAGGGTACAACAAACCACGTATAAAAGAAAAATAGAACTAGTGAGTTTCAGTAGCAGACTGTGACTCTAGAAATCACATTAAAACACAATATAGATTAAAAAAAAAGAAAGGAAGAAAATTTTGATGACTGTCACCTCCAGTTTCAGGAATTCATGCTAGTGAAGATGAAGGAGCTTCTATGATTGCTCAGACAGTTGATAAATATAATGTTTGGGAGCAGATTTGAGGCTGAGATTGCATTTGTATTTACTGTTCAGGTTAGTTTTAGGGTAAGATGTAGGCAGAATTTGTCTTGCTACAAAGATTGTATACAATAATATGTACGTTCTGTTTTATGTGTTTTCACTGAATTGCACTTTTGAAGACTTACTCTGTGATTTTGATGCATTTCAGTTATATTTTTTGAACAGTATTATTTTAATTATGTGAATATAATGATATGGGAGCTAGGAAGTAAAGAAGAAGGAGGGGGTGGAGATCTATAGAGAGAGAGATATAGAATAAAGATTAAGCTAAGTAGTGTTGGTCGAAGGAGGAGAAGAGGCGGAAGGCATGGCCGAAGGCAGGTAGACAGGAGAAAGGCTAGGACTGTGGTAGTGAGGGTCGGAACTTTGAATGTTGGCATATGACTGGTATAGGGAGAGAGCTAGCGGATATGATGGACAGAAGGAAGGTTGGTATATTGTGTGTGCAAGAGACCAGATGGAAGGGGATTAAGGCTAGGTGTATCGGAGGTGGGTTCAAATTGTATTATCATGGTGTAGATGGGAGAAGAAATGGCGTAGGAGTTATTCTGAAGGAACAGTATGCTAAGAGTGTTTTGGAGGTGAAAAAAGTGTCAGATAGAGTGATGTTTATGAAGCTGGAGATTGATGGTGTAATGATGAATGTTGTTAGTGCATATGCTCCACAAGTTGGATGTGCAATGGATGAGAAAGAAAAATTTTGGAGTGAATTGGATGAAGTGGTGATGACTGTACCCAAGGGTGAGAGAGTGGTGATTGGAGCAGATTTCAATGGGCATATTGGTGAAGGGAACAGAGGGGATGAGGAAGTTATGGGTAGGTATGGTGTTAAACAAAGGAATGCAGAAGGTCAGATGGTAGTGGATTTTGCGAAAAGGATGGAAATGGCTGTGGTGAATACGTATTTTAACAAGAGGGAGGAGCATAGGAAGACATACAAGAGGGGAGGAAGATGCACACAGCTGGATTATATCTTATGTAGGAGGGCCAGTTTGAAGGAGATTGGTGACTGTAAAGTGGTGACCGGAGAAAGTATAGTTAGGCAACATAGGATGGTGGTTTGTAGGATGATGTTGGTGATCAAGAGGAGGAGGAGTGTGAGGGCAGCACCAAGGATCAAATGGTGGAAATTAAAAAAGGGTAATTGTGAGGTGGAGTTCAGGGATGAGTTAAGACAGGCACTGGGTGGCAGTCAAGAGTTACCAAATAGCTGGGTAACTACAGCAGAGCTAGTAAGAGAGATGGCTAGAAAGGTGCTTGGTATCACATCTGGACAGATGAAGGACGACAAGGAGACATGGTGGTGAAATGAGGAAGTACAGGAGAGTATACAGAGAGAGTATACAGACAAAGGGGTGGGAGGTTGGCATAATGGTTAAGGTGTTTACCTTACAAACATAAGGTGCAGGGTTTGATTCTCACATGTAAATTATTAGCTGAAAAATGGCCCACAAGGGCAGTTAGCCTAGTACTAATCTATGAACGTATGAACCTAAGAGGTTGGCAAAGAAGAAGTGGGATTGCCAGCGAGATGAAGAAAGTAGACAGGAGTATAAGGAGATGAGGTGCATGGCAAAGAGAGAGGTGGCAAAGGCTAAGGATAAGGCATATGAAGAGTTGTATAAAAGGTTGGACACTAAGGAGGGAGAAAAGGACCTGTACCGATTGGCTAGACAGAGGGACCAAGGTAGGAAAGATGTGCAGCAGGTAAAGGTGATAAAGGATAATGAGGGAAACATACTCACAAGCGAGGAGAGTGTGTTGAGGAGATGGAAAGAGTGCTTTGAGGAGTTGATGAATGAAGAGAATGAGAGGGAGAGAAGGTTGGATGATGTAGGGATAGTGAATCATGAAGTGCAATGGATTAGCAAGGAGGAAGTGAGGATAGCTATGAAGAGAATGAAGAATGGAAAGGCTGTTGGCCCAGATGACATACCTGTGGAAGCATGGAGGTGTTTAGATGAAATAGCAGTGGAGTTTTTAACAAGATTGTTTAATGAAATCTTGGAAAGTGAGAGGATGTCTGAGGAATGGAGAAAAAGTGTTTTGGTACCGATTTTTAAGAATAAGGGTGATGTGCAGAGCTGTAGTAACTACAGGGAGATTAAATTGATCAGTCACAGCATGAAGTTATGGGAAAGAGTAGTAGAAGCTAGGTTAAGAAAGGACGTGATGATTATTGATCAGCAATATGGTTTCATGCCAGGAAAGAGCACTACAGATGCGATGTTTGCTCTGAGAGTGTTGATGGAGAAGTACAGAGAATGTCAAAAGGAATTGCATTGTGTTTTTGTAGACTTAGAGAAAGCATATGACAGGGTGCCTAGAGAGGAGTTGTGGTATTGTATGAGGAAGTCAGGAGTGTCAGAGAAGTATGTAAGAGTGGTACAGGATATGTACAAGGGTAGTGTGACAGCGGTGAGGTCTGCAGTGGGAGTGACAGATGCGTTTAAGGTGGAGGTGGGGTTACATCAAGGATCAGCTCTGAGCCCTTTCTTATTTGTAATAGTGATAGACAGGTTGACAGACAAGATCAGACAGGAGTCCCCGTGGACTATGATGTTTGCAGATGACATTGTGATCTGTAGTGAGAGTAGGGAACAGGTGGAGGAGACCCTGGAGAGATGGAGATATGCTCTAGAGAGAAGAGGAATGAAGGTCAGCAGGACTAAAAATATATGTGTGTGAATGAGTGTGTGAGAAAGAGGATAGAGGAATGGTGAGGATGCAAGGAGTAGAGGTGGCGAAGGTGGTTGAGTTTAAATACTTGGGGTCAATAGTGCAGAGTAACGATGAGTGTGGAAGAGAGGTGAAGAAGAGTACAGGCAGGATGGAGTGGGTGGAGAAGAGTGTCAGGAGTGATTTGTGACAGACGAGTACCTGTAAGAGTGAAAGGGAAGTTCTACAAGAGGGTAGTGAGACCAGCTATGTTATATGGGATGGAGCCAGTGGCATTGACAAAAAGGCAGGAGTTTGAGCTGGATGTGGCAGAGTTAAAGATGTTAAGATTTGCACTGGGTGTGATGAGGGTGAACAGGATTAGGAATAAGTATATTAGAGGGTCAGCCCAGGTTGGAAAGTTTGGAGACAAAGCCAGAGAGGAAAGATTACATTAGTTTGGACATGTGCTGAGGAAGGATGCTGAGTATATTGGGAAAAAGATGCTAAGGATGAAGCTGCCAGGTAACAGGAAAAGAGGAAGGCCTAAGATAAGGTTTATGGATGTGGTGAGAGAGGACATGCAGGTGGTTGGTGTGACAGAGCAAGATGCAGAGGACAGGAAGAAATGGAAACAGGTGATTCGCTGTGGCAACCCCTAACGGGAACAGCCGAAAGAAGATGATGAGTGTCAGTAGCTCAACAGGTAGGATAGGTAGCATACTTACTGTTGGTGCTTGAAGATCAAATGGCTGTGGGATGTTCATCATATTGATCTATTGGTCAATACTGCAATAGCCTAAGGTTCCAAAGATTCAGGGTAACTTCTGCCCACCCAAAGCATTAGTCAGCTTAAGCTGAACTGAGAAAAGAAAAGAAAAGAAAAAAAAAATAAAATAGGTTTAGTTGCCAAGTCCTTTAGAGATTTTCTGTCATTGAAAAGAGTACTCCTTTGCTGGCTTTCAATGTTCGATGGTCGACTTTTGCAGTTCCTTTCCTGGGCAGATAAGTTCCCGGTTAAAAAATACTGCTTTGTTGAACTTTCCTGTTTAAAAAAGTTATTTTCTAAGCCAGGAGGTTGTGTTTTAACATACTTTTGTGAGCCTTAACCGAACTTTTAAATGGGAGTGCACTTTTTCCTGTCAGTTTAAAAGTTGTTCAAAGTAATTGAAAACCATTTTCTTCTTTGGAATACTTGTGTTTATTTTACATTTTGGGCTGACAAATTGTTTTAAAGTGCTTTTCACTCTGTTTTTTTTGTCTGAAAAAAGTAACTTTTAAATATTTTTTTTTACTGGCTATTGCTACTTGCTTTTCCCAGGAAAGAGGCATTAATTTCAGCTTGACCATGGAACAAAGTACCAGTCTAACAGTCTGTCCTTGCTCCAGCAACAAAAAGAAAATGTTAAGCAAACAGACTTTGCCACCAGCGCAGGTTAGCAATTTGCCTTAAGCACAGGTGGGTGACTCTGCTGTGGCCATAGCTTGCTCCTCACACCACTCATCTTTACCGAGATCACTCTGGTGTAGAACCTACAGCCACTATGGACTAGTGGTTATCCACATCCTCTGTGGATGTTCAGGTTCCTCAATGACTAAGGGATAGCCACCCTTGTTGGTCCTGTGAGAGGGAACAAGGAAGACTTCCCTGTTTGATCAGAATCCTGTGCCCATCCCCAGAAAAGCTGCTGCTGCCAATAATAAAACAATTGGTAACATTTTTTTATGTCAAAAAGAAACAGAAAACAAAATGTATCTACTTCTCGTCATATTTCTTATATAGGAGCTGTTCACTGAGTTTAGGTCAGAGTTTAATTCAGGATATTGATCCTTCTTATGAGGTAATTTCTGGTAAAATAAAGAAGGATATCTCTTTTCCTGAAGAGAATCACGATTCTAAATCTGGACAGGAAGATGAAGTGAAAAATATAGTTTTCTCCTCAGTTTCCTGATTCAGCCTCAGAGAAGAGCTCAGTTTCTGATTCTCCCTGTGTGTGTGTGGGGGTGGGGGTTCTCTTTCTCTGAGAATATTTCCAGAATGTGACAATGTTTTTAGTGGGGGAAAAAAAACAGGTGTCTAACTGTCTCAGAAAATACTATGAGCTGCTACAGCAGGAATTTCCAGAACCTTTTGCCCATTCCCCCAGTTCAGTCAGCTCTGGAGGATGTGTATATCACTGCCTGTAATTTTCCTAATTATCACCCTGCTGCCTCTAAAAAGACAGATAGAATGCATAAAGTTCCTCTTTCTTTTACATTTTATAAACACTTCCCAAGCCTGACACTTGACACAACAGCTGTAGCTTTAATTAATCATACTGCTGCTAAACATTTGGTTAATTTGAATCCTACTCTTTCAACAAGGATAGGAAGATTATTGATAAATGTGGGAAAAACTGTATGCTTCTGCAACTTTGACTTTTAGAATTTTGAACTTTCAGGCTTGTATGCTAAAGTATATTCTGATGAATTGCAAAAGAATGAGGAATGCTTTGTCTGCAGTTTTTTTATGTGAAGAAAAATCTGCTTTAAATAATTTCATCTATTGTACAAGTCACTCGTTTTTTACGTTGTGTGTATGGCTCAGTTGATTCTTCTTCTAGGGTTATAGCCTCTGTTATCATTTCAAGGAGGTTTGCTTAACTTCATTCTTAAAACCTCCCAGATGATATGGAAATGAGATTTTGAATTCTCCTTTGGACAGAGCTTTAGTTTTTGATCCCTCTGCTGCAGAGGTTATCAAAAATTGTAATGAAAGGGTTAAATCAATAGAGATAATCTCTGAGATTTTTAGGCTTCCTTTTCTAAATTTTCTAAGGAATGCTGCAACCCCTCATGCAATGTTGACAGTTCAAATGAAATGTGGATAAACAGATGTTTAAGAAAAAGTCAAGGTGGTTCCAAAAATAATTCAGGAATTACACAAAACCAATGACAGTCCAACACATCGGAATTGCTATTTAATGAACCTTGTCCCACTCCTACCCTGACAGTCCATTTCTTTTCCAGAAAATCTGAATGTCCACTTTTCTCTACTGCAACATAGACATAGACTTTCAGATAAATGGGTTCTGAAGAACATTTATCAAGGTTACAGATGGCAGCTGGAGGAAATGCCTCCTTTTCAGGGGGTAATTCCTCATCCATCAGACCAGACTCTTTTCATTCCCCCTGTCTTTCAAAATGTTGTCCCAGGGAATAAATGAACCAGTTCTTTCTTTTTTATTCAAGTATACTTTTATTGCCAATGAAAGAAAATGCTTTGAGACCAATTTTGGGTCTTTCTTTCCTAAACCTTGCTAGGATAGTGCCAAAGTTCAACATTTTATCATTTCACAGCCTGTTAGCTCTTCTTCCTCTTTCACGTTTCCTGATAACAATAGATTTTAATGATGCTTATCATCATATCCCTATTCATCCAGGCTTCAGACATTTCTTAAGGTTCAAACTGTCTAGCCTTACCCTTTGGACTTTCCACTGCACAAAGAATAAAGTGTCTAGCTCCAGTTATAGCTCATTGCAGGCTGCAGGGATCCACAATTTTTCTATAACTAGATGACTTCCTTATCTTTGTGGACTCTTTTTCAAAATCTTTTTTGACCCCTTCACAATGGAGTGTGTTCCTGGGGTGTCAGCTAGACAAATCAGTTCAAAGAGTTTATTTCCCATAGTAAAAAAAAAAAGATCTATATCTAGATCATCTCTAGAATTTTCCCCTCTGACTTGGTTACTGTAAGGGAATATCTTAGGATTTTGGGTCTCATGGCATCTATGATTCTCATGATACCACTGGAAAAACTCAACATGATTAAGATACAATGGTATCTGAAGTGTTGGGCTTTGTCAGAAGAAAAATCATTTTGTGGAGACAGCACATTTCCCTAAATCCAAATATCCTCTGCTCCCTCCCTCACTTCTCCAAAATAGTCAGTTGGCACAGGCACCTTACTCTGCTTGGAGTGCAGTTTCTGGGATAAAAATGCAAGTTGTATGGAACACTAAGGACAGACACAATCACATAAATATAAAAGAAATGCTTGCCCTGATCAAGGCACTCAACTCTCTTAATCAACTTAGGCCTCCTTGACCTCTTCAGTATGTTAGAAATGATGCCATAGTTGTGTGGTACATCATCAAGCAAGGACCAAAAAACCCTTTGCAGCATACCGCTCAATCTTTTAGAGCAAGAAATCTGGACAAAGCCATACATGAAAGTGGGACAAAGGCCCAAAAAAGAGGGACAATTTTTAAATATCGCTCTTACAAACTTAGAAAGTTTTAGAAAAATAGGTTTTATATTAGTAGGACTTTTCTGAATGGTATGAAGTCTGAAACTCAAATGTCTGTCATTATTTTTTAACTTCAATATTTAATGATTTGCCACAAATTTTCCAGAAAACCACACTTTTATGAAAAATGGAACAAAAATATGAGGCAAAAATCTGGACATTCTGCAAAAATCTGTACAGTTGAGAGGTATACAAGTCTGCAGACTAGCTATCTTAGCTTGGTATATAACTTCACAATATAGTCTTACTCTACAAGCATCCTTCTTACAGTCAGAGAAAAACTGTGTGGCAGACAAGATGAACAGAACAAGGCAGACCTTCACAAATAAAAACTTAATCAGTGGGTCATCCAAGATTTGTCCATTTGTGGGGAGTTCCTCAAGTAGACTCATTTGCCTCCTCTGTTGACAAGATTCTGCTCCAGGAATCCATGCCAAGAAGGCATGGAAGACAGATGCCTTTCCTTTTCCTTGGACAGGAATATTCTTACATGTTTTTCTACTTTTCCACTGATATCTGGGATATTTCTGAAGATTCAGAAGGAATCAGCCAAGATCACTGTGTTGACCCCTTCTTGCCTAGGCAACAGTGGTTCTCCTTGTTTTGGAAATTGTCAGGGGCAATTACCACAAGTTCTCTCACAGAATGGATCTACTCATACTAGATCAACTTCAAATGACTGCCTGAATGATTGGCTTTTAATTTTCTGTTTACTGAGGATATGCAGCAGGTACTAATGAATTCTAGAATTATATATTAGTAAAAGAAAAAAGTTTTCTAGTTGGTGTGAAAAACTATCTGTTTCTCTGGTTTTGCAATATTTGTATGAGTTACTCTCTTTTGACTTTTCTTATTCCTCAGTCAAAGTTCAGTTATCGCCCATTTCAGCAAGTCTGCCTGTGATGCCCCTGCACTGGCCTAGTAATCAAGGAGCCTCAATCCTCACCACTGGCAACAGTGAGGGACATACACAATGGGAGGATGACAAGTACACACACAGTAAAGTACAATTTCCCTTAAGGGCACACAGAGATCACAGTCAGTCTGGGGTCTGGTTTCTCCCTCTTTCTCCAGATCCCCAATAAGACTCCTCACTGGCACAGCTGTAGGGTTAAGGTCTCAGCTGAGGGGTCAAGCCAAGACCTCCAGCACCCTCTGTGTCCAACCAGTGCATTGTGTCCCTGCCCAAGTAGCTGACACACACACTTTGAGATATGATTTATATGCAAACACACAGACACTCCTGGGGAGGGCTGGCACAGATTTACTAGCTATGCCCCCTTCTGCCAAGGCTATAAGGTAAACTGTAAACACTCTAAAATAACAAATATTTAATCCAAGTTCAAGTTAGCGCACTTGAACTTGGATTAAATATTTGTTGTTTTAGAGTGTTTCCAGTTTTCTTTTTCTTTTTGGATTTGATTTTGTGACTGAGACCTGGTTAACTGCCTCACAGCTGTTTTTTGAAGACTATAAGGTAGTTATCACTGCCACCAGCTCTTCTTTATCAGCTACAATATGTTAGTACAATATTTGTATGAGTTACTATCTTTTGACTTTTTATTTGTAAATAGTCATCCCCAGTTGTACACCTCTGGGACCCTCCCTGATGACCTAAGTGATAATCTTCCCACCTATATTATTAAGCACAAAGCCATTAACCCCCAACAATCCTTACTTAGAATGGTAAGAAACAATAAAAACTTTCACCCCACCAAATTCTAACAAGAGCTAAACTCATGTAAATGGTCAATTCTAAAACACTTGCCCTTAGATGAAGCAGTTGTATACTTTAACAACAAATTCATAGAGATCCTTGATTCTCATGCACCCGTACATTCAACAAGAACTAAAGCAAAAACTGTGCCATGGCTTTCCAAAGAGTCTAAACAGAAAATCACCCTCAGAAATAAGGCATGGGCATTATGGCATACTACTAAAGACCCCCAAGACCACATTAAATATAGGCAACTGAGGAATGTCACTAAAAATCCATTCTACTAGACAAAAAAATTACTATTATAATCTACAGGAAATAAATCATAACAAGCCTCAGAAATTCTGGGCAGGTATAAACAAACTATTACATCCTGGTCAGACTTCCATCCCAGTCCTTGGAGCCTCCATTGATAAACCTTCCGAGGAAGTCTCTGACAGTTTTAACCGTTTCTTTACTGAAACCATTCAAGCCCTAGCAAGCCAACTACCTACCAGACCGACCAACACCCCGAGAAACCAACCTACATTTAGATTCCAACCAGTTGCCACCTCCCTCATCCATACCCTGATTAAAAAACTGAAACCAACTACTCTCTCTGCTGAACAACTCCCTGCCGAGTATCTACAAAAAGCAGCTGATGCCATTGCTTACCCCATCTTGATACTAATCAATCGAACAATAGCAGAAGGCAGAATCCCCTCTATTTGGAAAATATCCTATGTAATCCCACTTCACAAAGGAGGTAGCTCTACTGAGTTATCTAATTATAGGCCAATAGCAATACTATCCCCACTTGCAAAAAGTATGGAAAAATGTATCCATAGACAATTGATGCATCACCTAACTCAGAATAACCTCACAGCAGACTCCCAGCACAGCATCTGACTGCACCACAGTACTACTTCAGTCCTTCTAGCCTTCTTCAATGCCATAAACCACAACCGCAATGACAATAACATATCCTCAGCCCTCTTCTTGGATCTCTCCAAGGCATTTAATATGGTGGATCACCAATTACTAATCCATGCCCTGAAAACATTCTGCCTAGATAATACAGTCATTCAATGGTTCCAATCCTATCTGAAAGATAGATAACAGGCTTTCCTTTGGCAAAACAAACTTTCTAAACTCCTACCCAACACACTAGGTGTACTCCAGAGATCCATACTAGGGCCCCTTCTTTTCTCCATCTTCATTAACGAACTCTATTCTGCTATCCCTACAGTCAGCTGTGTCCAATATGCTGACAGCTCCACCCTGATTTGCTTGGCCACTTCTCCAAATGAACTGTGGTCAGCTACACAAACCACCTTTAACACTATTGAAAACTGGCTTTCTGGTCATCGTCTGATTCTGTATCCCAAAAAAAAAAAACTGTTGCTATTCTCACCAACACATAGGCCTACTGCATTCGCTTTTACCATTAAATCTAATAATGGCACAATAATCTCCTCAGCCTCCTCTACAAAACTGCTAGGTGTTTTAATTGATAATAATCTCAAATTTGACTTACATGTTAATCAATCTATAAAGACCATCAATAAAAAAACTAGGCTCACATTACAGGATAAAAGCCTTCTTATCCCCTCCTGCTAGATCTGCCATAGCTCGCTCTTACCTACTTTCAAATCTACTGTATGCATCCCCGATACTCTCCAATCTAAACAAATCTGTCCTCAACAAACTCTCTATCTGCTGTAACCACATTGTCAGATTTGCCACAGGCCTGCCATATAGGACTCACCATTGTATTAACCTAAATCAGCTTGGGTGGCTAGAACTACCCAGCATGATCCAGTAAAACCTCATAACTGCCCATACAATACTTTACAATCCAGATAATACTCCTACTCTTAAAAATATTATTACCCCCTATCACAATCACCGGCCACTTCGATCCTCTAATAAATTACTAGTCCAGACTATCAAAACTAATAACTCTGCCGGGGACTCTCTCTTCGCAAATTCTGTTAGCAGATCCTGGAACTCTCTCCCAACTGAAATTACTTTGCTCAACTCTCTGAGCCAATTCAAGACTAGACTTAAACAACATTTGACACTAAACTGGCTATGTCAATATAGCAAACCTGACTAACTCTTCTTGACAATGAGACTAAAATAGTTATTTTGGCTTATCTGTGGACTATCCTGACCTTTGCCTTGTCTAACTCTAATGTGTTTTGGCATGTAACCACTGTAAATATTGTATCTGTAAATAACTGTACGAGTTAATAACAGCATGCTTAGTTGGCTTGAACTACTTCATGAAGACCTACTCTCTGATTTTCGTTAACCCCAGAACTACTATTATTTGCCTAGATATGTAACCTCTGTAAAAATTGTAATCATAAATCTTACTGCTTGCTTAGATATATTAACTACTTTATTTTAATCTAATTTTGGTGACATTGGAGCTTTTCTCCCTGGGCCTCCGGTGAAAATAGACATATTAAGTTGGACTATCCCGGTCAGCAAATGTAAAATAAATTAATTAATAAAAATACTATAAGATCCTTACAAGGGGTGGCCACTCCTGCTGTATAATGTTATTATTATCCAAATAGTAGTTTTTGACCAAGTGCCAGGCTATTACGAGTGGCCTGTGCAGTGTCACCAAATACATATGCAAGTAATCTAAGAGCTTACATATGTCTCACAAATATCAGCCACAAAGATAGGTTTAAATATATTTAATAATAAATAATCAAAAAACAAGACAATACTCAGAAAATAAACACAATTACTTCAGAGTTGAGAATCACAGGAGATATTTTAAAACAACATTGCAGGACAGTCTCACATAAATAAAGAAAGCATCTAAACTAATCTTTACTGTATTCCTAGCTGTATCTAAAAGATCTGCATCTATATCATAACATCGATAGCTTACGTTGTTGAATCTTAAAACATCGACACCTAACCGTTGAAAGCTAACAGTAGCGAACGGACACATCACTGAATTCTTTCCTCGGGAAAGAATTCAAGTGCCCATCCATAAACAAAATAAACAAACACAAACCATAGTGGGGGGTGTTGCCCTCCACCCCCCCAACTAAATATACCAACTCCAAGATCGGTCTACATTGGGAAAAGGGCAAATCCCTGATAACGGCCATGCAAATTCTTACCCGAGGAAAAAATTCGATGACTTGGCCATTTGCTATTGTAAGTGCTTGATGCTTAGGTGTCAATGATTAAGCATTCGACAACCTAAGCTGTTGACAATTCAATAGGAACCCAAAGATACTGTGCCCTAAATAACTTACTTACAGAGCAAGGCAAATGCAGATGAGTGGATGTTCTTGTTAGGTCCAAGACAAAACACAAAATGCAAAGTCTCTCTCAGAGAGTTCTTAAATTAATATCAAATATTACTGCCAGGTCAGCTTGGATGACATCACTCTTTATCACATGCCTTTATTTCCCTGGCTAACAGAAGCTAACATCTCTGTGTTAAAAATGCATATCTCTCAGATGTTATGAAGTCATAAAGCGATACAACAGTTTACATTTTAAACCTAGTAATTACTTTTCTCCAACACAATAAAAAGAAACTTCTAGCTCTAGACATCCTGTCTCCTTGCTACATTAACTAACTTTTATAGCACATCATAAAGCACTTAATTTCAACTTATTTTCTTGAAGTTTTGTAAGTTAATCTTCTCTGTTCCAGCAGGGTATGCTGTGGTTACATTCTTGAAGCTCAGTACATAACATACAGCACTGTATAAATCGTATCAATATTCAACAATGACAAATAATTATTTACAAAATTCCAAATAGCTAGGCTGGCAGTGTCACACTGCCCATGAATCCTCCTCTTTAAATGTGTTTTCATGTCAAAATGTTTTTGAAAAGAGTTTTATATAAGAGGCCTCCAAGGAAGTTAGTGGCCCTTTCTTGTGACCTCAATTTTATGATACTTGCTCAGTTTGAACCAGCTAATCTGTCTGACTTAAGAGTCTTAACACTGAAATCTGTTTCACTGATTGAAGAGTATCTGAGTAGCAAGCTCTTGTGGTGAGTCAGCCCTATCTCATTTGTCACAGAGACAAGGGTTCTTTGAGAACTAATTTTGTTATGCCTAAAGTGGTATCCATGTTTTCTTTAAGCTGAACTATCCATCTGACAGTGTTTCAAACTATTTAGGAAGCATCACGCTATACTGTCAGTGCCCGTTGAGGCTGTATTTTTGGTCTTTGTGAGTGGCACTAGAACCTGCTTTCTGTTAATAATGGGAGGGTTATGCTAGTAGGTATTTCACTGGGGGAATTAGGGGGACAGTGGATGTTGAAGTTTGAGATGAATTTGTCAGCCAGCAAATTCACTATGTCAGTCTTCTTGGTGAAGGTGGCATCATTGACCACAGGTTCAGCACACTGATATGTGCTGCCTTTGAGGTTTTGGACATAGGTGTAGAATGACATATAGTTGTCTTTAGCCTGTGAAACTATCTTGACCTCATAATTGGCTTTGTTGGACTTAATTAGTCATCTTAAATTCCTATTTAGTTTAATTAGAGACCTCCCATCATTGTGGGATTTGGTCTTCCTGATTTTAGCCATGTCTTTTTTTCCTTTTGTTATATACGCTTTTAAGGTTAGAATTTCACTAGTGTAGTTTGTTTTTAGTAGTTTGATTAGCTTAAGTAGATTTTTATTTTGAAGGATGTGACACGGGGCGGGGGAGTCAATATGTTTGAACCCAGAATCATGCTCATGAATATGAGGCAGTGTATGTTTCCTGATCTATAGAGGGTAGTTAAATTCTCTCATGAATATGGTATTTTGTTTAATGGTAAGTG